>NW_021131514.1:0-584 GCF_004193835.3 Ostrinia furnacalis | reverse complement strand
ATTGATTAGTAGGTACAAACCTACATAATAATGTTTTCCAATACAAGAAAAAATGACGTCATCTTATGTACCGATACCGATACAGTTTAAGGAAGCTCTTAGATTTTATCTATTATTTATAGATACAAGCTGGTGAGACGTCATGAATAAAAAAAATAAACTTTGTAAAAATATCAGGGCTAAAGAAAGGCCGCAAAGAGACAAACAAAAATGTTGCCTGTTTGTTCAGATACAAAACAAGTAGGGCATGGAATACCGGAATAAGTTTTATACCGGTATTGATACCGGTATTGAAATTTCAATTACCGGTATACCGAAATTTCGGTATTTTTTCGGTATTTCTTGAGATACTGCTATTTACTGTTTAAATGTTTCCAAGAACGATTAGTAAGTCTCGTTTGCGAAAAGTTATTAATAGGCCAGTAGAATAAGACGTGAAAATTAATCAAATCGGAAATAATACTAAAGGTTTTGTTTTAATAGCTTCATTTGTTGCTCACTAAGACTATCCTAAGTTTTCGACTTCGACGGAGGTGTGGTGGGGCCCCCCGAAAGGGGCATTTTTCCAGTTTTATGGTTATACC
>NW_021131513.1:0-830 GCF_004193835.3 Ostrinia furnacalis | reverse complement strand
TAAAACTACAGCTTGCCTATTGAAGATGTCATATGCTGATACTGAAAATCTGTTAAAATAGTTGCTTACCCATTAAAGTTTGCTACACACACTCACACAAACATACACACACACACACACACACACACACACACACACACATGATCATAAAATGTTCTGTAAAATCGCTCCTATTCATATCACCTTAATGTTATTTTAAGTTACCAGCTGAAATTTCCATGTTATAGTCCTAGCATGTAAAACTTAAATATTTCTATGTTAGCCCACAAATGTCGAGGAATCACTGACACTGAAAATACAGTATTTTTTACTAGTTTCGGTGTCAGGGTTCACCCCTTGTTAGATCCAAATGTTTAACTAAATAAATTTATTTATTATTATTATTATTATTATTATTATTTATTTAAACTAACTGACGACGGATACCAATGTCAAATGGGATGTAAACTGAGATACCACAAAAAAAAAATATCCTCAACTAACAGTGCGTAAACTGGCATCACCGTACGTGATACTACATAGTTCTTATTTTTAATCTCTTCGGACAAAGCCCTCGCATAATTATGATAGAACTTCACTTTTTAAGTTCGTTTAATCATTAATTATCTTATAACGTGGGTAGACGTATCAACACGTCGTAAAATAGTATAACATAATTTTAAATATAATAATAAACAATGTACATGGGGTATTTATAATTTGTTACCCTATCAAATACAAAAATCTTTATTGTGAAGCATCACTAATAGAGCATACAATAATTACCTACATCAGACGAAAATACCGGGTATTTTTCAAGTCAAAGCCTTTCAAAGACTTTCACAAGGATC
>NW_021131512.1:0-693 GCF_004193835.3 Ostrinia furnacalis | reverse complement strand
TTGAGTAAAGTAAGTTGATGGGTTTGAAAGAATTTATGTTTTATTTTATTCTTTTTACAGCATCAAAAGCTTGTTTATGAAAAATATTTACTATTTAAATTTTACTTTTGACTTTTTAGTTTTTATGATGCGGGTTGGAAAAATTAAAATTTATTCTGATTTTGTGACGTTTCCGCACATAAATATGGATTAAAATCACAATGATATCAGTATTTACCTCTTTGATTTCCTGACTTGTTTAGATTTACAAAAACTAAATATTTATTATTAACTTTTAGATAATAATTTGAATGGCGCTTACGATGTTTAGTTACGAGCTCTTTGATGGACACAGATATTATAGATAACGTTTAAAAAATGGCACGCTCGTTTTCATACATTTCATTCTATTTACCTAACTACTCAGTTGTTCTACGGTAAAAAGTTGTGAGATCCATGTAATACCAAGTCCAGTCCAGGAAATCATTAACGTTTTACATAAATATATTGACTTGGCCATCGCATGAAAACACGTGTAAATTAAATTATTTAGTGCGAAATGAAACGAAATTTTGCATGCCTGTGTAGACATGCAAAATTTCAGCTCAATGGGAAAACGGGAAGTAAGTAAATTTTAAGTTGCAAGATATTACAACTCCAGATGTCAAAGAAAATAAAAGCTTGTAGATAGCTTTACAAAGAAAAGAAAGATTT